>NW_026056573.1:0-1053 GCF_023757985.1 Alternaria ethzedia
TCTATTAAAAAAGATAACTCTAATAGAGTATAATTATAAGATTTATAATAAGAAGTTACTTACTATTATACGCGTATTTAAGAAGTAGCGCTTTAAACTCTCTAAAACTAAGAATTCTATCTTAGTACTATTAGATTATTAAGCACTTTAAACTTTTATAGCTAATAAGCGCTTTAATTATTATTAAGTCTAGTAAATAGATTTTCTAGTAGAGTTTAACTTTAGAATTAAGTACTACTCTAGTAAGTAGAGTACAAAACCTAATACTCTTATATAATATTCTAGTAACTTACCTACTAATATAAATAATAAATAGCGCTAGTATTAAGTCTAAATAATTCTAAAGCCTTTATAGGTTAACCTAGAGTACTATATTACTATACTACACTTTTACACTAATAGTAGCGCGCTCTACACTATATATCTAGCTAATACTTTCTTTAGTAAGCTATATAAGATATCTATTAGTATAGCTATAATAATATATTAAGACTATAAAGTAGATAACTTTAGTAATAAATATCTCTTTACACTAGAAGCTTTAAATAGTAATAACCTACTAGTAGATAACTCTACACTAGACAACACTTTACTTAATAAAGCTAATATTCTTAATATAGTTAGAAAGGCCTATTAAGATAATATAGTTACCTAGAATATTCTTATAGCTAAGGCTTAAGAATAATACTATATCTCTTATTACTTTATTTATAGACCTAAGCGCTTACGCTTTAAGCTTAGTAATTACTCTATTTATAATAGTGTATTATACGTACGTAGTAAGGTTTATATCTCTAACTCTAATACTCTCTATATAAGAGTTATTAAATAAACTTACTAATCTTTTTATAGAAAGTATAGTAGTAAGTATAGTAGTTATAAAGTAATTAATAAATAGTACTATTAGCTAAAGATAATTAATAATATAGCCTAGTACGTTAAGAACTACTTAGTATATTACTACTCTAAGCTATATTACAATAGTAAATATAGTCTTCTCTACCTACTTCTAGTATCTAAGTAATACTAGAGTAGTATTAGCATAGATTATAT
>NW_026056574.1:0-1047 GCF_023757985.1 Alternaria ethzedia
CTTATCTTTATACTTATCTTTATACTTATCTTTATACTTATCTTTATACTTATCTTTATACTTATCTTTATACTTATCTTTATCTTTATATTTATACTTTTATTAATATTTATAGTAAATTTTCTTATAATATATATATATACTATTTTTCTAGTTTTATTTTATACTATTTAACTATTATAAGTTAGCTTAGTTTTACTTTTAGTAACTAATAAAATATATATAGTTAGTACATTATAATATTAGTTTTGTAGATTACTACTTTGTTTTCTATAGCTTTAACTAATTTAGTAGATTACTATACTAAGCTATAAAAAGTTAGCTTATTTTTTATTTCTATTAGTAATAAAATATATATAGTTAGTATACTATAATATTACTTTTATAGATTACTACTTTATATTTTTTAATTCTAAGTAATATAGTAGATTACTCTACTAAGCTATAAGAAGTTAGCTTATTTTTTATTTCTATTAGTAATAAAATATATATAATTAGTTTACTATAATATTAGTTTTGTAGATTACTACTTTATTTTCTATAACTTTAACTAATTTAGTAGATTACTCTACTAAGCTATAAAAAGTTAGTTTATTTTTATTTTTATTAGTAATAAAATATATATAGTTAGTATACTATAATATTAGTTTTATAGATTACTACTTTATTTTCTATAACTTTAACTAATCTAGTAGATTACTCTACTAAGCTATAAGAAGTTAGCTTATTTTTTATTTTAATTATTTATTAAATATATATACTTACTATATAATATTATTAGTTTTATAGATTACTACTTTATATTCTTTAATTCTAAGTAATTTAGTAGATTACTCTACTAAGCTATAAGAAGTTAGGTTATTATTACTTTTAGTTAGTAATAAAATATATATAGTTAGTAAATTATAATATTAGTTTTGTATATTACTACTTTATTTTCTATAACTTTAACTAATTTAGTAGATTACTATACTAAGCTAAAAGAAGCTAGCTTATTTTTATATATAATTAGTAATAAAATATATAAAGTTAGTATATTATAATATT
>NW_026056575.1:0-1046 GCF_023757985.1 Alternaria ethzedia
CTTATCTTTATACTTATTCTATACTTATCTTTATACTTATCTTTATACTTATCTTTATACTTATCTTTATACTTATCTTTATCTTTATATTTATACTTTTATTAATATTTATAGTAAATTTTCTTACAATATATATATATATTATTTTTCTAGTTTTATTTTATACTATTTAACTATTATAAGTTAGCTTAGTTTTACTTTTAGTTACTAATAAAATATATATAGTTAGTAGATTATAATATTAGTTTTGTAGATTACTACTTTGTTTTCTATAGCTTTAACTAATTTAGTAGATTACTCTACTAAGCTATAAAAAGTTAGCTTATTTTTTATTTCTATTAGTAATAAAATATATATAGTTAGTATACTATAATATTACTTTTATAGATTACTACTTTATATTTTTTAATTTTAAGTAATATAGTAGATTACTCTACTAAGCTATAAGAAGTTAGGTTATTTTTTATTTCTATTAGTAATAAAATATATATAATTAGTTTGCTATAATATTAGTTTTGTAGATTACTACTTTATTTTCTATAACTTTAACTAATTTAGTAGATTACTCTACTAAGCTATAAAAAGTTAGCTTATTTTTATTTTTATTAGTAATAAAATATATATAGTTAGTATACTATAATATTAGTTTTATAGATTACTTCTTTATTTTCTATAACTTTAACTAATCTAGTAGATTACTCTACTAAGCTATAAGAAGTTAGCTTATTTTTTATTTCTATTAGTAATAAAATATATATACTTACTATATAATATTATTAGTTTTGTAGATTACTACTTTATATTCTTTAATTCTAAGTAATTTAGTAGATTACTCTACTAAGCTATAAGAAGTTAAGTTATTATTACTTTTAGTTAGTAATAAAATATATATAGTTAGTAAATTATAATATTAGTTTTATATATTACTACTTTATTTTCTATAACTTTAACTAATTTAGTAGATTACTATACTAAGCTAAAAGAAGCTAGCTTATTTTTATATATAATTAGTAATAAAATATATATAGTTAGTAGATTATAATATT
>NW_026056576.1:0-1046 GCF_023757985.1 Alternaria ethzedia
GAACTACTAATAGTTAAAAAGCTTTTATTAAAGTATACGCTTAAAAAAGTATAGCTAGATAAAAAAGTATACTTAAAACTTTATTTAAGTAGAGTTTCTTTAAATATTTAAGTACTAAATTAAAAAGGTATAGCTAGTTTTAACTAGTAAGATTCTTATTAAAGTAAAAATATTTTAACTTAGAAGTAAAGTACTTTAATAAGTAACTATTTTAGTAAATAAAAGTATGTAACTAATATTAGTAATAAAGCGCTTATAATTTGCTAGAATAGTACTCTTAGTAATAATTTTAAAAAAAGTATCTTTATTAATAATATTAAGAAGTATAGCTTTATTATTAGTAGGTTTAGTATAATTAACTTACTTATTAAAAAAATAAAGCGTAATAAAGCTTATTAGTAATAAGAAGTAAAGGTAGTAAAACAAAACTTACTTAAAGATAAGTACTACTACGTAGAAGTAAAGTTATTATTAAACTTATTACTAAAGTAAGATTAAAAAGACTTAATACTAGTAAAATACTTAGTAGTAGTTACTATATACTCTACTCTAGAGGTATTAAAGCTTTTTTTCTTACTATATTTTTAAATAATATAACTCTACTTTATATATAGCTTAAAGCTAGTATTATAGTTATAAATAAACTTATATAAGTACATATTCTTAATATTAATTAAATAACTAGTTTACTTATTTAACTTAGTATTATAGAACTAGTTAACTATACGCTTAGTAGTTTTTATAAAATAGTTAAAGCTAAAAAAAAGTTAGTAAAGCTACTTAAAGGCTAGAAAGAGTATATATAGATATAATTATAACTATAATTTCTACTAGTATTATTAAAATAATACTTAGACTTCTTACTTTTCTTAATACTTATATACTTCTTATATAGTAGATTAGTAGCTTTACTAGTACTTATAAATTAAGTATATTCTAAGTAAACTAATTTATTAAGCTTTTTAGTAGAAATAAAAATAAGTATGTTAAAAGTACGCTTACGCGTAAGGTTAGTAACTAAAGCGTTATTAGCTTTAGTATTAAAC
>NW_026056577.1:0-1037 GCF_023757985.1 Alternaria ethzedia
AGGTAGAGCTAGATTAGTTACTTCTTTTATAAATCTAGAAGAGTAAGCACACTAAGAGTACTAGGCTAGTCTTAAGATAGTTAAGAAGAGAATAGTAGTAGCTAAGTTATAGAAATTAAAGCTTTATAGTACATAAACTAGCCTTCTACTACTACTACTACTATCTAGCGCTAGCGCTCTAAAATCTACTCTAGCTTACTAATCTTTATCTAAGAAGATAGATACTACGCTTAATAAAGATAATTTAGAAAATAAAAACTAAGATTTTAATAAGCTTAAGGCTTTAACTATAGCTAAGAACTATAAATGTCTAGATAGAACTTCTAATTTTCTTTAACTAATTCTTAACAGCTACTCTAAGTATACTAAACTTAATAACTATAAACGTATTAAAGTTATCTAAGTATAGTATTAAGAAGTCTATATTAGTTACTACTCTAATAGCTTATTAATTAATAGCACTTATATCTATTAAACTTATATATAAGTAATAGCTACCTATATAAGTTTTTTTAAGTAAGCTATAAATACAAAAGCTATAAATAATATTCTTCTTCTTCTATATCTTTTCTAAGATAAGTAGTATAAACTCTAAACCTACCTAGTTATATCTATTCTCTTTATTAAGTAACATAAGCTTAGTAAACAAGACTCTAATCTTCTTAGCTATTACTTTTATTCTTAAATAGCTTATAATTTATATCTAATTTCTTTCTAAAAGATAGTTAGTAAAAAGATAGGTTAGAGTAAGCTAGTAGAAGACTTTAAGTAGAAGAGTAATATTACTATAGAGAACTTTAAGTAGCTATTCTTTAATAATAAGAAACTTAAGAAGATTATTAAAGAATTCTTTAAGATGTATTATTACTACCTCTAACGCATTAATAGTAATAAGAACCTTAGCTAGCTTTATATTATATACTACTCTCTTATTTAATAAGCTATCTATACTAACCTTTATTACTAGATACTTTACTTAGTACTTTGTAAAGAATATACTATAGTTTTCTACTCTTACTACGCTAAATACACTATAC
>NW_026056578.1:0-1031 GCF_023757985.1 Alternaria ethzedia
TCTTTCTTTAAGTACTTAATTTATTTAATTAGATATTTCTATTAGTTATTTTTATTATACTATCTTTTAATAATATATTCTACTTTATATATATTATTACTAAATTCTCTTAAAGTATTTTACTTAGATACTTTAAAGTATAAAATAGTACTTTTTAAGTTAAAAAGCTCTAAAAGTAATATATAGAATACTAAATAGATACTATTAAGTTTTAGAAAGTTAATTTAAAAAGCTAAAAGACTAATTTAGTCTATAATTTATCTAAGTCTAAAAAACTTCTAATTTAGCTTTTTTTTTAGATAAGTACTTCTAATATATTAGTTAGAAACTAGAACTTAGTCTTTTACTTTACAGAGTATTAGCGCGTAGTACTTATTAGTATACTTTTTTTAGTAAGTATTTACTACTTTAATTTTTTTATAGTATTCTTACTATAGTTTAATTACTTATTTAGTAAAGCTAGCTTTTATAAAGCTTTCTTTTTTACTAAAAGCTAAATTAAGCTAATTTACTTTATAAAAGTACTTTCTATAGTAGACTTAAAAAAAAGTAATTCTAGTAGTAGAGTAAATACTATTATTATATATAAACTTTTTAATAGATATCTAGTATATTTAATTATTTTATTCTAGAAAGTAATAGTAGTAAAAATACTACTTTAAAATTTAGTTTTACTTTTTAGTCTAGCTATTAGTTTAAAAATAAAAAGTAAAAGTAAAAACTTTTTTAGTATTAAAATAGTAAAGAAAAGTATTTTAATACTTAGAGTTTATTAAAAAGTCTTAATCTAAGATAATATACTTTAGTATACTATAAAGTTAGATAACTTTATATATCTAAGTTTATACTAAATTAGTACTATTCTAATTAGCTTATACTAGTATATAATAGACTATTTTAGTTAATTTATCTATAATAACTAGTATAGCGTTATACTTTATACTAGAAACTATACTAGATAGTAGTTCTATAATAAAGTTTATTATTACCTTTTTCTAAGAGTAGTTAAGTATTAGAAGAAGTTATAGTAG
>NW_026056579.1:0-1030 GCF_023757985.1 Alternaria ethzedia
GCTACTAAGGTAATTAGAACCTATCTTACTACTATATAGAAGCGTTTTATAGTTAGGTGTAATTTTAACTTATTATACGTTATTAATAATAAGAGTAATATCTATTATATTAGTAAGGCTATGCCTATTTTATTACGCTATACTATTAAGCTTAAGAACTCTATACCTATCTAGGTTCTATATAACCTTCTAATAGAAGAGCATATACACTTAACTATTATTAAAAATAAGAAGAATCTAAGCAAAATATTTCTTAATAGAAAGAGCGCCTAACTACTTAGACTTGTAGCTGTTTCTCTAATACTACTTCTGTTAAAAGATATATACTACACTAAGGTACTAGCTAGTAAAGTGTTTAGCTCTAAGTCTAAGTCTAAGTATAATAGTAATACTAATATAGATAATAACAAGCCTAGCATAGAAGAAGAGGTAGAAGATATTCTACTTATTAAAAACTCTTATATATATAAGTACTACTAGCTCTATAATAATAAGAAGAACACTAAGTTTCTCTAGAAGCTTATTAAGAACGTGTATAAGAGAGCCTATAGTATAGATCTACTATAGAACTAGTATTTTTTTTCTTATAGATATAACTTTAATAAGATAAGAGCTTAAAAGCTAGCTAGCTTCTTTATTTAAATATTAGCTTGCCTCTAAGTATTATTCTCTATAGTAATAAACTAAGTTAATATTCGCAATAAGAAGGCCCTAATTTTTATAAACTTACTATAGAAAATAATCTTCTATATAACTATACTAAAAGTCTTTTAGTATAAAGCTTTAGCTATTGCGTTATATATAAAGAAGAACGTCTAAGAAGTAACTATTAAGAGGTTTAAGTTCTATCTTACTTAATAGAAATTAGCTTTTAAAAGCGCTATACACTCTAATAATATAAAAGTTCTTATTCTCTTATATTATCTTAACTCTAGTCTAAACCTTTACTATAAATGTTACAACTTATATGCGCTATTACCTCTACTATTACTATTTATCTAGGTCTAGTCTTATAGTTAGCTAATATAAT
>NW_026056580.1:0-1027 GCF_023757985.1 Alternaria ethzedia
ATCTAGCTTTTTAAATAATTCTATAATTACTATATTTACGCTATTTACGCTATTACTCTTTAGTTATTTACTAGACTAAGTAAGCTACTTACTTTTACTTTTAAAGCCTTTTAATAGTTAATAGATATTTATAAAAAAAGCGCGCTTATACTTTTTATATATAATTTTTCTACTATAGTATATTCTAGAGAACTTAGCTATTAGCTAATTTTATAGCTATATTAATTCTTAGAAGAAAGCTACTAATATAAATAGTCTACTTTTTAGTTTCTTTAGTACTTACTTTAGCTAAGTAAGTCTTCTATTTATTTTTATAGAACTTAAGTCTATTATAGTAGACTTTATAAATAGAATTAGATTTTCTAATTTATATATAAAAGGCTTTCTATTTCTAAGCTTTAATATATTACTTTCTTTAAGTATATATACTACTTTTTTACTATTAGAAACTTTATAATTACTTTAATTACTTACTTTAAAAATCTCTAAGTTAAGTATAAGTTTAAAAGTAGTAGACTTAGTAAAAAGCTATAAATTATTAAAAATTTCTAATAGAATACTAGCCTTATACTTTATCTCTATTATATTAATAAGAACTTAATTAAGTTTTATAAGTAGACTAATCTTATTACTTTAATTATAGCTTATATAACTCTTAAGATTATACTTAGTATTTAATAGCTTTACTATACTTACTACATAATAAAGAAATTAAATATTAAGTTTCTATATAAAATTTATATACTTACTATTATTAGGTATTTCTATCTACTTAATTACTTAATCTCTAGTTAGCTTCTCTTTATACTTACTTAAATAAAACTTTTACTTATTAAAGATTATATTTTAAGTTATAATTATCTAATTAATTACTAGTACGTATATCTAATATATATTAAAAGCTTTATAACTAATAAGATATTCTATATAGCTTTAAAGCTTAACTTTAAAGTTTTAATAGTACTTTCTAGCTACGTAATTACTATAAAGTATATATATATAATAGCTATAAGTATAAATTCTACTC
>NW_026056581.1:0-1024 GCF_023757985.1 Alternaria ethzedia
TTGTAATAATATCTTCTGCTAGTGTAAGTGTACACTTCTTGCTAGAGTTTAATATTATTATAACTAGATTATAGTTAATAGTTGTAGAGAGTACGTATATAGTGTTCTAACGCAGAATCTAGAGTAAGTATAACTAGAGAGCGTTTAGCGTAGCTAGCAGCGTTCTACACGTTTACTCTTATTAGATCTAGAAAAGAGCTTAACTACTAGGTAAATAATATAGACTATAACTAGTAGAGAGAAAGTATTAATTATTACTAAAGTATTAGAAATATTATAGAGTGCGTACTAAACCTAATATAACTTTTAGAGTACTTTCTTAAGAAGAGTAGTAGTAATAAATATAAGTAGAACCTACACTATCTTCTCTATTACTCTCTTACTAAAATATTACATAGTAAGTATAGAACTAAAAAAGACCTTTTTAGATACCTTTTCTATAAGAGAGAAGAAATAATAAACGTATAAAGAATCTACACTATCTTTACTATTACAATGTATACTAAAGCGCTAATAATAGTTAAAAAAAGAGTACCTATTTTAACCTCTCTAACAAACTCTAAGTAATCTTCTATACTTCTAGAAAACTTGCGTAAACTCTATTATTTAAGCGCACTACGTCTAATATACTAACTCTATTCTAATAAATATAATAGCGTAGAAACGCTAGCTATTAGTGCTACTAAATTAACTTTCTAGCCTCTGCTTTAGTATTAGTAGTTATAAGTAAAGCCTTGTCTTCTAGACTAAGAATAGATTTGCGCTAATTACTACGTTCTTTAATAATAAAGTAGATATAAGTTACTAAGAGTATTATATAGAGCGTATTCTTAGTAATTATACCTATAAGAGTTTATATAACGTTACTAATAGAACCTATATTAAGCTCTACACTCGTAACGTTAAGGCGTATACTAATAAACTTATATTAATAGAGAAGTTAGATAGCTATAAAGTAGAATTAGGTTAGCTCTTCTTTATTATTCTCTTTAGTAGCATTATAAACGCCTTTATTATCTAATAG
>NW_026056582.1:0-1018 GCF_023757985.1 Alternaria ethzedia
GCTTTTTCTACAACTCTAAGGTAAAGACTCTAATTAGGTCTAGACTATACTCTAACTAATATATAATAGAGTAAGTAGTACTATATAGACTAGTATAAAGTTAAGAGTAACTCTAATAACTCTAACTTTACTAAGACTAACTCTAAGAATTACTTATATATTCTATATATTACGCTACTTTTCTAGTTTAGAAAGTATAAGTATAAGTTTAGTGCTAGTTTATTCTATTTAGATTCTTTTAAAAGTCTAGACTATAAGCTAACTTTTTCTAGGCTCTTTATATTCTTTCTATAGCTATTATAAAATAAAGTACACTTTATATACACTTAAGTTCTCTATTAACTCTAAGCTACGCTATGTATTCTATAATTAGAACTACTACGTTAAGTAGAGCACTAAGCGTAGAAATATCTATATTATAGATTTAGAGACGTATAGTACTATATAGCTTATAACTAGAACTATACTAAAGTTTATACTACGCTTTTACGTTCTCTACTACTACTTTAAATTAACTCTTACTATAGCTAAGTAAGACTTTAGTCTAGCTACTTTCTATAAACTCTCTACTTAACGCTAGTATAAGACTTTATACCTATCTAATAACTAGATATTTTTATTTAATTTCTCTTAGAGAAATATAGTTATTTCTATAGTATCTAGTTATAGCTTAAATAATTTAAATAATTTTATGCGTTTTATTAGTAGTACTCTAAACGTTATTAGTAGTTAGTTTTAGTAGTAGAAGAATATATTTAGTAAGATTATAGTATAGGCTCTAACTTTCTCTATACTATCTATATATTAACTTTTATTAGAACTAACTTCTACTTAGCACGCTCTTAAAGTACTACTACTAAGTAGACTATCTACCTCTAAGTAGCTCTAGTTTCTACTACTAAGCTTACTAGATTAATAACTAGCCTAAGAATAAATATAACTTAGATAATAAGAAGTATAAAGTCTCTACGCGCTACGCTAACTACTATACTAACCTCTTTTATAACTACTTTTAAAC